>NW_022172242.1:0-3474 GCF_008802855.1 Photinus pyralis
TATGCACATTTCACGTACTGCAAGCAGTATGGAGATGGTTATGGGATACCTCAAATGGTATTGAAAAGGAGGATCGAAAGCCTCTCATGTTGCAATTTCGTGAAATTTTATGTAGATTTATACCTTGCCTTAAACGCCGTCCAATGAAGCTTGATGAGAAAATGCCCCCATCACTGAAACGCCCTTTTGATCCAACGTCAATCATTAAAAAACGGTAATCCGCATCAACTACAGCCAAAAGCACAATAGAAAACGTTTTTTATAATTAAAGTACGAAGACCCGGATTTTGGTGGTGCTTTTATTTGAATGTGTTTCCCATCTATTGCACCCATACAGTGATCGAAATTCCATTTCAGCCCGAAACGCTCGGCGGAGTTTTTAAGCATATCTGCTGAAGGATCTGGCATTTCAGTTGGTTGCAAACGAATCCATAAAGCATTACACACTTCTACTGCACGAGAGACAGTTCTGTGTCCCACTCTGTAACTAAACTCCAGAGATTTATAGCAGTCTCCAGTTGCAAGATATCTGTAATAAAACAAACACACAACTTTAATTTCGTTATTTTATTGTGTTGAATTATGTTTTTACATTATTTTTGGATGTTATCTATTTCTTTACAGGGGAAGAAGCAAAAAAAAAATGTGGATCAAGCTTCGCGATGCGTACAGGAGCAGCTTAAAAAGATTAGAATCACGAAGTGGTGATGGTGGAAGCGCCACTAAACCTTGGAAATTCCTTTTTTAAAACCTCATATGAAAGACCGGAAGAGGTGTACCAATGAAGATGTGTCGCAGCTAAACGAAGTAGACGATATCGGTGAAACTGTTGAGGTAACAAAGGACAATGCTGACGAGTTGGCCCACAACGCAGCCACATCGTCCAATGAGTCAGGTATTGACCGGACCTCAAAAAAGACAAAAAAATGATGTAGCTTCCCTTTTGGTGGACCTCACAAGAGGTCGTGAAGAACGCATGAAGGGTAGGGATGAATTGCGTCGCCAACTTTTACAGCCACCAGATGAATTGAAATTGTTTTTTTACTGTATGTATCAGTCCACTAAAAAACTACACCCTTCCTTGCAGAGCATGGTGAAGAAAAGTATATTTGCAGCAGTCAATGAGGCAGAAGATATTGACGAAAAAAACAAAGAACCGTCTCAAAACTATAACTACCCAGGACCTTCACTATCGCCACAAGAAAGATCATCAAGCTATCCAAGCCAATGTAGTACTACACCGGTTCAAAAAGCCATATGTTTCCAAATGAATATTATGGGCACTTAGCACTTTAAAAATAACATTTTACCACACTCTATTTTTGCTTCTTTTTATTATTGTATTTTATTTGTCAAAATATTAAAATCTTGGTTTTCGGATAAAATTTTTTTACTTTATGACTTATCTCAGACAAATGGCAAGTTTTTCCTTGGTACCAATGGCCTTTCTGTAGTTGGTGTCTTGTTTTTTTAATATTCTCGTGTATAAGGTCGTGAATGAATTCAAACTATGAACGAGTCAACCGAAAGTAATTCTGGAATTGATCACTAGACAGTTTATCACACAATGTATGGAATTCCCCATATTTTGGTCGATCCTTCACATAGTCGGACAACCACTTCCTTTCATCTTGTAAAACACTTGATGCTGCTGCACAAGTTAATACTAAGTCGTACTCCGAATCTGACGAATCTGATTCCTCATCGAGTAAACAGAGTATGGCGTTCATATCGGTTGCCCTGTGGTAAATAGACAATAATGCATAGGTTCACTGCCTCATGGGTCAGCCTTTCTACCTTCTCACGCAGCTGTCTAATTCGCTCCTGTCGTAAGCCAAAAACGGGCATCTCTATGTCTTTAAAGGTACCGGGGAACACTACTCGCTGCTCATCGTCGTCCTCTTCCCTAAAGACTGCTACAATGTTATCAGTCTCTGGTATGGGGGGGCTCCGTCTGTTGACATCGTTTGGTCAGCTCTAGGAGTTGTGCTCCTGGGTGTATGTGCGGATGTAATTGATTGATCCATCCCTCCTGACAACCTGAGTGGTGTCTCGTCGCTCTGAAGTGCAGGCAGCAACCTCTCGTCATGAGAATGGCTTCGCAAGTTATCGTTAAATAACGCCTGTACTATCACCTCATCGCTACTTAGGTCTGGAATAAATTCAGTTAATCCGAGCAGGTCACAGTCTTCGTCGTCCTCAACGAATTCCAGGAAGTCATCAGTTAACCATAGCTCATCGTCAACCTCTGGTCCCTTGGGTGTTGGGAATTGGAATCTGTCTTCGACATCATACTCGAAACACATATCTATGTAATCCATTTTAAACAATGTGAAAGAAAACACACGTAACGGTTACTTATATATAGGGCGTCTATCGCCTCGATCACGCACATTGACTCCAGTCAATAACCACAATAATAACTAATGTAATATTGGGCGATCCTGCCACTGCCACCAAACGAAACCAATAAAATTAATTATAGTGTTCATGTTCATGTCTAATAATAATAATCAATTCAGTGGTCAACGTTAGCAGAATGTGCAACTCGCAATATTCAAAACAGCGTGAGGAAATAATTGTGCAGGCTGCCGGTTCCGGAAATAATAAAGCGGATCAGCATGACGAAGAAAAAGGGTTAGGAACTACTGATTGGTTATTGATAGGTATGATCGTATTAATTATTGTGGCTTGTCTCTACTTTTTATGGAAACGGATGCAAAAGCAAATGGTGAGACGTATTCGTGATGAAATTCAAATGAACGAGTTAAGAAGATCCCAAGGACGATTAGACGACCAGTAAGAAAAATTTTCCACAAAATTGAAGAGGAGCAGTGGTGATCCTGTAAAAATAAATGTAGTGATGAAGTGTATTGTGCATAAATAGGAATTGTGAGAGTGCGGGAATGACATTTGAAGAAACTTTAGAACTATTAAGAAAAGAACTCAGCACCTTTCGAGAAAATTTAGCAAAGGACAATGCAGCACGGAGAAAAGATGTTTCGGTAATAAATAGTAAGTTACAAAAATTAAATGTTTTTAACCCATTAATGACCACCGTTGCGTTTTCGCAACACTCAACAGTCGCTGTTTGTTTATTATATATTTCCTGTATAAGTCGGTGTTTTGTCACGTGCTCCAGCTAAGTGTTTTCTCAAATACATGCTTTATTAGTATCCCTTAACCTGTTTTTCGTTTATGAACATTTCAGTTGTATTTGTGGCATTATAGGAAGCAAAATTGTTTTCGCGTAGTGGCAGTTGTGTTTTCTAAGACATTATAATTTTTTTCTCTTTTACTAAGTTTTATAAAAAGGTGTGCTTTGTGGGAACGAGTTTGAGATAGTTTTTTATTGCAATAATAACAGGTAAGATGAGGAATGGTTTTTATTTTTTTATAATATACCCCATGAAAGTGTGATGTTGCGTTTTCGCAACACTGGGTACATAGTGTACATTTGCCAATATACCTATA